>NC_047513.1:7418088-7433088 GCF_902827115.2 Pseudochaenichthys georgianus | reverse complement strand
ACTACAGAGCACATGGTGTAGTCCAAACGATAGCTGGGGATTATGGGTAGTGTAGTGTCTTCTGCCATCCTTTACTCCTGGGAATGGACGCTCACATTACCTTTAAGGGCAGCCGACATAAACGAATGCCGTGCTTCCATGAGCGTCAAATCCCGACGCAGATGGGAATACATTGCAATCAGTTGAAAGCTATTTGCGTCCCTTTATGACGCTGAAGGAGCCTAGGAGCGTCACAATTGGACGCCACGGACACTGACCAAACGTCGCTATTGGACGCTTAGGGAGAGTGTGTTGGACTTAGCATCTAGTTCACCGTTAAACCAACTTCAAGTTCCAAACCACTTTGTTAATAGCTTTTCAACTAGCTTAAAACAATTAAATGTAATACTGCAGACTTTATAAGTTTAAAAAAACACTCTCCAGCAGGAAGAAATACAGTAATTACATCCACATTGCTGGAGCCTGCTGTATTCAGTTCCAAAGTTGTTAATAAGCTAGAAAGAAGTCCAGTCCAGAGGCTTCCACCGTGTCAAAAAGTGACACATACATTTAGGTGAGTTTTCACTGAGGGTGCACTCTCAGTTATTCCGTATGGTCCTGGCTTTCTAGCATGTGGGCACAGCAACACAGACAGAGACACTTCAATGGCTGTAGACTGAGAATCAGCTTTGTTTGCCAAGAACAACACATACCAGTCATTTGAATCTATACACCGAAATAGACACAGCTAAAAACAAGGAGCTGAACACACTGATCTACATACTTGAACATCTTGTTATGTGACTGCACATTTTTACTTCTAAATAACACCTGCTGGCCTGAAACTGGCTTTTTCTCGCACTGTATCTTTAAACGTATGAGACACTCAGCTGAATAGTAAGTTAAATAACTACAATTTAGCTTGAATCTAATCTCGTTGGGTTCAGACTGTCCTCAGTTCTGTATTTTATAAATGTGTTAAGAGTGCTGCTGTTTTCACTTGGTTCAGTACAACAATATATAACATCATAATGTTTGAAACCTTCAGGAAGCTTTTAAAGCCATTATGCACAGAATATACAAAAATAGAAACTATAGAGTACCTTGGCACCCTGAAAGGCTCGTTTCAGTCAAAGAAAATGTCTTTGGTGCAGCCTCTTGCGTGCAAGACGAGCTGTGAGGCTGAGTGTAAACAGGTTATATAAAGTAACCTCCAGAGTCAAGCTGCATCGGCTCTCTGTAAAATAGTCATTCACTCCTCCTCCTCTGATATCAAGCATTTCTATACAAAATGTAAGAAGGCAATCTTTCAAACACGTTTAATCACTGACCTGATTCATGTATTTGTGATGCACCACATTGCTCTGTTTAAAACAATACAATAAACATATTCTTACAGCTATGGAGTCCAGTCCAATTAAATAGAGACAGAATAAAGCTTGTGGCTGAGACCCACCTCCAGGAGCCTGAAGTATCCTGGAGTGAGCCGCCCCAGTCTGAGGATCATCTCTGCTGCTGGAGCTCCTCAGACAGCACACCGCCTGCAGGAGAGGAGACACTGTCACTCTTCACCGGGGCAGGTTTACAATGTAGAACACTACAACTTCAATCCAAATTATCCATCAGTAATTCCCAAACCTTCTTATTGTGTGACTCCACTGTTACATGAATCCTCTCATTGCAAGTTGCATATTTCTACGAGCTGTAAGTGCATCAACAAAAGAGTGAATTCGGGGTAACCACCTTATACGGTTGTCAAAATGTACTTTTCTCTGGCAGAAATAAGATTTTTCTTTTCATGCATCATATCAGGACCCATGAGATTCATCTCGAGACCTTGGGGGAAACCTGACCACAGAGTTATGTGTGTATATTCTCATTCTCTGGGAGGATTTAAATGTGTTTTTTTAATGTCTGTTGGGAAGATGCTATATAAACAAAGTTTCTTTCTTTCTTTTCTTGACATGTTGCTGGTTAGAAAAGGTTTTGTAATATACTTTTGGAATGGAGTGATGCTGAATGCAAAACCCTCGATCTTTTTTACATGCAATTCATCATAGGCCTTTTTTTGTATTTGTTCTGATCGGAATTCCTTAAATAAATAAGCAGCCTCTCCATTCCTGAACATAGCATCCCGTCTGCGGTAAAACACCTTTAGATACCGCTGTTATCCCATAATGCTTATCACCTGTTAGTGCAGACAGAATCATGAGATGTATGGAACACCTAAATGTATATTTGAACCTACTGTGTTTAGTTCTCAAATATCCCCACAAGTAGACTTTGTTTAGTGATTTCAATGTTTCTCGTTTTTGTAATACAATTATTTAACACATCAAAGACCATACAGCTCTACTCCAATATCTCCAAATGTAGGTGTTCCAGTGCTGTCAAATATTAAAATGACAAATTATTTAGTTGATTTAAATGTCTTTCAAATATGAACATTGTTACTTTTTAGACGCTTTTATCCAAAGCGACTAACAACATACAACCAATGTGAGTTTAAAATACTTTAAAGTTGTTCCAAATAACCATAGTCCTAAAGTTAAAACAAAGGTTTTCTCACAGTTTGAAGTTTACAGATCCTCAGGAAGTTGATCACCCGTCCACGCTCACCGTCATCGACAGCTGCTCAGCCCGCAGACAGACAGACTGACGGACTGACAGCGTGAAGCCCCTCCACAGCCTGAACAGACAGTGGCAGCCCGTCGTACTGAAGGGGCTCCTGTGTGTCCCGGCTCTTTTGTACAGAGACCCAGTCTGACGGGGCGCAACACACACTCACAAAGCTGCATGTCAGAGAGTATCTGCTCATCCAGCCAGTCTAATGGTGGGAGCAGAGAGAAAGAAGATGGCTCTGTGTGTGCAGCATGTTGCACGCTTCAGGGAACATGTGTGTTAACGCGCTGCAGTGACTTAACCCTAAACACTCCACGGAGAAAATACTTTTTAAAAGAACTGTCCTGAATGGACCTTCTGGGCGTGGCAGCTGCCAAACACAAAGTAACATTTGTCAGGATGAATCTTCACTGGATATAATGAGACTTTTTAAAATGAATTTAGTGGTTGTTATTTTGTTACATAAGGCCTCATTGTTCATGTTGCTGCACATTTAAACAAAGGACGTGAGAGAATGATAGCATAGAAACATTTAAATTAATGGACAAAATGTACACAAATAAAATACTTGGAGTTCTTTTTATGCGGTCTAAAAAACAAAGTTTATTTATTTACTATACATACATGTTGTATTACACTGTGCATCAGATATATGCTGATGTAAGACACAAAGGCCAATCAGTTGAATGCACTGTGTGTGTGTGTGTGTGTGTGTGTGTGTGTGTGTGTGTGTGTGTGTGTGTCTATTAAAGGGATAGGAGGTGGATTCTACTACAAGGTGCTGATTGTGCACAGCCAGTGACCTCATGTCTGCGTTCGCTGCCAACATCACATGAAACAGTTCAGTACCGGCGCTGGGAATAAACGGCTGAGAGAAACAACTATTCATGACAAACATGTTAATGTTCTGCAGCGTTTGTTGTGTTGTGTGTTGTGTGAACATTAAAGTCTATAAGTTGAAGCGTCAGTCCTTCACAGTGCTGAAGTATTCCGGGTCCTGTGTGGTTGGGGCTGCCTGGTCCTGACCCGAAGCCTTGATGGAGGTTCTGGCCAGCGTCAGCTTCACTCCTGCGGGCCCCGAGGACCCCGTCCTCTCTACAGACATCACCTTCCCCAGGATGAGCTGAAACACGCAGAGAAACATAGCATAATCATTTAGTAGTGGTTTAGCCCTAGTGCACAACATTTATATATTGTCAATAATTATGTTCTCATAAATGATTTCCTTATCACGTGGTGTTGAGAACAGATTTTTTATCTTTTGTGACCTACACATAACACAAATATTATTTTACAAGGAATGATAGAGATAAAAGACCATTTCTTAAGTGTTTAGGAGACAGCTAATTCAAATAAATAACTGTCCTATTGCCTGTGGTGCTATGAATCAATGTTTTGGAACTGCCTTCTCTCGAACATAATGTAACTAGATGGCACTCGTGCCAAAAAATTATTAAAAAAAGCTCAACACTAATGTATCTTTTCAGAAATCATTACTCAAGGTAATCTGCAGAGCTTGTTGAAAGCACTGTCATGAAGGAACTCTTTTCTGGACACCCAACAACGAGTAAGAGCAATACTATGTTTTAAATATGTTGTGGTGTCCCTCTGAACGGCTGTTTCTGAGCGGAACAACATTGCTACTTCTTTACTTAATGCTTCTATGTTTGTTCTGCTTTTATCAGTTAGCATACAAAGGAGGCTTGGACTGTACATCATTTCGAGCGATAGAATTACTAACAAAGAACTGCTAACAGAGCACTTATATACTAATAAAGGGCTGGCTTATTTACAGCCAGTTGAGCAGCACTTGAAATGTTTGGCTCTATGAAACCTGATGTACTTTATGATTCTGTTTTCTTCAAGGTTGTATCTTCCTGGTCGAATGCACTTATTGTAAGTCGCTTTGGATAAAAGCGTCAGCTAAATGCAATGTAATGTAATTTCTCACTATTCGAGTTGAGGGGGAAGAATATATTGCTGCAGTTTTTCCTATTTCTTTAAAAGTGAGTACATGTTCTTGTTGTTAGAAACTGATTCGACTACTTTGCTGAAATCACTGCAGGTTTGATCTCCTGAAGCCGTACTACGACAGTGAGCAGTACAGTACTCGCTGTGTGTCAGTGTGGCAGACCTCTGCAGGGTGAACAGCAGCTTCCTCATGCTCTGGTTTGGGTCGGGATGATTCAATGTATTCCTCCCTCTGTGCTTTCACTTCCTGTTCAGAAAAAGGCAGAACACAAAAAGTCCTCAATTCTATTATTTAACATCTATGATGACTTGAGGCTTTATCTGTGGATGGTAAATAGAACACCTTTAGGATCTCATAGTTGGAAGTCCTGGAAACGTAACTGTCCCATGACTTGGCTGTGAGCTCCTTCTGCTTCCAGTGAGACTTAATCTGCAACACAGACAGCAAGCAAAGTGTCATTGAAAGTGCAGCAAGAAAAGGAAAACCTGCTGTATTTACATGGATCAGAGACAAATGATTCATTACTGATGAATTCAAGTATCTATTCATTTAAATGTGCTGGAAATGAATCAGAGACAATGTGGCACTCATAAAAACTCTAAATCTTGTAAAAATAAAAAATAAATAAGAAGATAAAAAAAAGAAAATATCCTAATTCAGTTGACTTTTAAAGATTTAGTTTCAGTTTTCTGACCGAAGTAAACTGACAGCACCTCTGTGTACATGAGCTGCTCCTCGCTGATGTCCTCCTTCTCCTGCACCTCCAGGATGCTCCTCTGTTCTGCTGCCACCTTCCTGGCCGTGTCCTCTGAGATCTTACAGACAGCGCTCAGAGCCTCCTCATCCGGAGTGGTCGGCCTCACACCGTCCAGACCCAGCTCCCTGCTGACCTCCTCCCACACCTCACCCACCTGCAGCACCAGAAACACATCATCGATCACACTGTTTCTGTCACTCAAACTCAACTTTTCTCTGGGTGTATTTAAATCACACTTTAACATGTTTGAAGGGGGTATGTTGATCATTTAAGAGTTTCGTTTAATTACAACATCTTATCTCGCAAATGTATAATTTAATATTCTGTGTGTGACATCATTCCGTTTTTCGTAGTACAAATACAGCTTATTTCAAATCCATCACTGGCGCTTCTACCTTGAAGTCCAGATATCTCCTGACGACACTCAAGGCCACATAATGTTTTCGTGACAATCCAGGAAGGTCATGGAAACCTGCAAAAGTAACAGATCATTATTATTTACCGCATGCTTTTGCAAATGAACCGTGGTGCTCATTTGACATGGCCTTGGCTGTCATACTTAATGCATAGACTGCTGTTCTTCTCATGTAGTCCAACTCTTTAATAATAGCCTCACCTAGTTTGCAGAAGATGGAGTAGACCTTTGAGCGCAGGTTCTCTGAGAGCTCCAGCACTGCTGCACTCGGCACGTTAGCAGGAAACGACAGCTGGGGGACCTCCTGCTGGTAAACACCGAGGATGGGCCTCTGGGGATCTTAAAGTCGAAGAAGAAGAAGAAACTGTTTAGAAATTGTTTTGGCCTTTAAAGGTGGGGTAGGTAAGTTTGAGAAACCGGCTCGAGATCGCTAGAATTTGAAAATACACAACCGGAGAAAATCTGCCACTTCCTTACAGAGCTCCTCCTCCAACACACACGAACGCGCACATGACCAATGAGGGCACGAGATAAGTTTGTGCCCCGATGGCAGGCTGACAGGCAGGTAGGCCATCCAATCCGTTTAGCCGGGCCGGCTAAACGGATTGGTTGTACTTTTTACAGTATTACGGCTTCTACAGATGCATTTTTTTAATGGATTTTTGCTAACGGGATGTTAAGAGCATTCCATGGAATATAACAAAAAGTGTATCTCGAGCCGGTTTCTGAAACTTTCCTACCCCACCTTTAACACATGATATGTATGTTGTATATATATAGCTTTCTGAGAGTAATTGTTATTATTAATATCATATGTTGCAAGGATATTAAGAAGAAAAAGAAGAAGATGGACTTTTATTGAAATTCAGTTTTATATGCAGGCACATGCATTATTAAGCACAAATACACACACTTATGGTCGTGCACACATGCATTGTTGTTGTATGAATACACACAGTTAGATATTCCCACATGCATTTGAGAGGATCCAGAGCGGAGAGGCAGCCAGTCTAGCCGCCGCCAGGGAGCAGGTGGGGGTTCGGTGCCTTGCTCAAGGGCACCTCGGCAGGGCCCAGGAGGTGAACTGGCTACTCTCCAGTTCCAGTCCGCACTGAACCACTTTTCTTCATGTTAGTCTGTTATAGTTCATATTATATATATAGTCTAGGAATATGTATGCATTCTGTCTTATGAAACATGTTGTGGTATACATCTAGTCTCATCTGTTGCTCTCATGTTCGTCACGGATATAATCTGTTGATAAGTTCTAATCAACAGGTCAGTGTAGTGACATGTAGGTATGTCAACACCTTCTCTGTTGTCATTTCATTGACAGCGTGTTGTTCAAACCCTGGTAGCAGACTGACCTGCGATGCCCCCATCTTGGTCTCGGCTGACCTTCAGCTCTTCCTCCTCGTCCATCCACAGCTGCAGCAGGAACCTGGGAGCCGTCTGACCCCTGCTGTCCCTCCAGCTGAGGATGTGAGACAGAGCGTTCGGGTTGTCACACAACTCCAGCAGGGAGGCCAGGACGTTACAGTGCAAACACCTGGGGCTCGACTGTTGGACAGAGAAACCCAGATATGACATCAATCACTTCAGTTAAGCTTCCGCCATTAGAAATCAAGATTATGAGCTACTTACGCTGAGTAAGTCCATCAGGAGAGACGCCCCCTCTTTAGCCAAAAAGTAATCTTCTGTAGTGTAGCAACCCACAATACAAGACCTGATGAGACACATGGAAACTTTCTCAGGTTTCTCTCTTTATATTTACACGGAGAGGAAGACACATCATTATTATAGAAAACATAACAAATAAGGCAGTTAGCAGTTTCATATTGTATATATTTGGATGAACTGACCACACACAGTCCACTGTGGAGAGGATGAGCTTGTTGTGTCCCAGGCCGCTGTAGAACTTGTCGGAGCCTTTCTTCAGGAAGTGCACCGCCATCTCCACTCCCTCTGAGCCAAACAGCTCCTGTGGTACAGCACAGGGCTGTCAGGGTGGAGATACTGGACACATGAAACTGTAACGTTCCGATCAGAGCAAGAGGTTACATCTGACGAATAAACACAAATAATACAAAAATAAAAGCAAAAATGATGGAGGCCATAAAAACAATGGAAAATAATTAAAATTCAACATAAGAACTACATTTATTAAAAACAATTCAAAATAAACAAATATTTTTCAGCTGCTGCATCGCTTAAAAACAAAGTAAAGTAACACCAATTAAAATCATATTAGTGTTAAGTTGCAGATGAGTGGAATAACTTAAATACAAACATTTTCACTCGAAGCATTAAATGCAAAATATGTAATTTATTAATTTCTTATATAAGGACATGCTTCATGTGGTACTATCGACACTGTGACAAATAGCACTGACCGTACCACTTTTCCCAGGCATTGATATTATTTTATAGATTTCGCTTTTCTGACATCGACTTTTTTGAACAGGTGAGGTACAAAGTGTTTTGATCAGGGAGATGAACTCGGCTTTACCTTTCTGTGCATGTCTCTCTCACACAGTGCTGAAAGTATCAGTTGAATATCTGACTTTATCTCCAGGGAAACCAAATCATCCTCATCAGGACTCGCCTCCATCTGCATTAAGATCCCTGGGGAAATGCAACAGGTACGTCTGTAGAAACTGTTTTTATGAAAATACGTTTTGCTTCTCTTTGTATGTCCATTTACCCAGGAGCTGGTTGATGGTTCCCTGATCACAAAGGTCCTGGTTCACGGACTCTTCTCCTGATGATGTCACAGATCGCAGCACTCTGATACAGTGCCGCATCTGAGCCTTCCTCCTGCCTCTTCCTTCTGCTACAGGGGAGCTGGGACCCTGACCGAAGAAAGCATCTGGAGGAAATATGTAGTAAGTATACTGTTGCAACTAAAGCAATGGAAAGTAAACAAAATCATTTATAATAACGTATTTCAAAAAATCCTTTTAAACAATTTATTCTAACCACGTTGTTGCTTAGCTGAACAACAACATGTTATTGTGATTGTGAGGGTATATAAAGAGGAACAAACAATATTAAGAGAAATAAATATATAAATACATGAGAAAAAATGATTGACAAAATATTAAATAATAATATTTATAAGCATCTACATTTATATTGTATCATTTCTTTCTGTATATACATATATATTTATTTATCAATGTTTTTTATTGATTAATACACTTTTTATATCATCTTAATGATTTAATTTGATGCCTTTATTTTATTTTTGCAGTTTGTCTTTTTTGAATGTTTCTTGTTTTCTTGTGTTATGTGCTATATTGTTAAAGAACTTCGAGCTGCATCTTGTGTATGAAAGATGCTGTACAAAGAAAAAGTTACTATTATTTTAAATAAGTGCGTCTCTTCGTCTCTTCACATCGTCCTCCTCACCTTGAGCGACGCACCAGTCCAGCAGCAGCAGCAGGACAGCGTTTCCCTGGCACGACATGTAGTCCTCCAACATGATCGGAGCGAGGGAGCAGAGGGTGGCGAGCGCCTGCAGCTGCACCTCCTCCTGCTGGGCGGAGGACCACTGCCGGGACGCTGAGCGGCGCTCAGGGGAAGCAGCAGGCGGCCTCACAAGCATCAGCACAGCAAGCAGGACTCTTTCCTCTTTATAAAGCTGGGAGAAGGAAACATGGAGAGCGTTCAAAACGTTGCATTCATCAGTACATTACTGAAACAATACTGAGCGTGTGACTGACCTGGAGAGCAGCTAAGTCCTTTGACATTAAGACTAACAGATTCAAAAGCATCTTCTTCATTTTCAAGTCTTCGTTATTGTAGCTGAGCTTCAGGTTGCTGACCAAAGGGTTGTGACTTTTCACTAGAAGATAAAGAAGGACATTTTATTATCAAAGAAGGTTCTCCTGTATGTGGGGCAAATACAAAATATGTTTAAAGTGTTCCGGCTGATATATTCTGAATATTAGGCTCATTGTGTGACATTTAACAAAAAATGTGAACCAACATATTGATGTTAATAACATCTCAAAACGATTAAAAGTATGTTCAATCTAAATGTTAATCTTAAATTAGTCAAATCTAATCTTCTTTAGTTTTAGACTTGAGATTAAACAAGAGACATAAACCACATTTAAATTCAGATGAAATATTTAGATTGAACAATTAGATTGACGACTTACATTTCGTTTAAACACTTAGATTTCATATTTTTGATGTAATATTAAGATTTAACTGTTTTTCACTATAAACATATTTTTTAACAATTACATATATCATGTTGTTTTACCTGTGTGTTTCAAATATAAGGTAAATTAGCTACGCAGTACTGTATACATATTTCAAATGTAAAAAAAGAAACAGAAATGTGAAGTCAAGAGGGGACTCACACTCTGGAAATGTAGCATAAACCACGAGCTGTTTGGCAAATAAGCTTTCCTAAAAGCAAGAAACACACTGTCAACACGAAGCATACATGTATACACACATGTATAGTTTCTACACATAAAGTACAGGGCGGGAATTAGTTCCAAATATCAGCTGCAGTTCCTTTAGACAACTATCTATCCTTACAATCAGCAGGGAGTTTGGGTTTCCAGCGATGAGAGTTGTGATCACAAGCAGATCGTTTCTGAGTTGGAGGTCAGAGTGTCGGAAACCGTTGAACAGCTGGTGAAGAAACGCTTCTTTCAGAGATCTGATGAACACAACAGTTTTTTTGTGAAAATGCATGTGTTTGGGAAGTCGTGAGCCTATGACTGGATAAAGGAGACTTCGCTTTAACTGAGATGTTAACAGGCATTTTTATATCGTTGTTCAGATTTCTTATAGGCCCTCGTTTAGTTTAATACATCCTAACTTTTCTCCATTGTTGGAATATTGAGATTCCTAAGAGATTCAAATTTTAGGATACTATTGATTTCAGGACTTGTCTTGCTAAATGAAAGGTCATTGAATGAAATCAAGTCTACAAGCAGCATGCCCTGTCCTCATCAGTCCCATGTGAAAACACGTACATGACACACTCCATGCTGCTGAGCTGAGCAGTGACCTCCGTGCTGCCTCTCTCCAGAAGGTTCCAGAGGATTTCAGAGGAGTGGAACAGGACCTGACCGTTTGGGTCGGGCTGGTTCATGTGAAGACAGATGGTCTCCGCTCCTCCTGCCTGCAGAATCGACGCACAGTTCATATCTGTTGTTGCGAAATCAGAATCCAGTTTATTGCCAGGTACGTTTACACATACAGGGAATTTGTTTATCTGTTGTGCGAACATAAACAAGCTAAAATAATTAAGTATACTTCAGTATTTTTAATAAACAATTTAGAATTAAAAAAGGATGCTTTCACCAAATGTAACTATACACATAACCTTAAAAGCTAAAACACAAATCAAGGACGATGAGTATATGGCAAACTACAGTGTATTATACAAATGAAGTGGGATTAATGGGATTGAGGAATAAACAACCCATTGACCTGTTGACATTGACACAAGGACAACAATCACTGTTTTGATTGTTTGTGTGCTTGATTTGGTCATCTGAAGTTGATTTATGCACTTAGAGCAGGCTGCTTTATCTAATGAAGTAGTTTGGATTGACATGTCTGACAGATCCCATCTTCAACTGGTTTAGTGTAAGCATAAACAAAATCAGTGACTGACCCGAGGAGCTGGAGAGGATCTGAAGTGTCTGCAGGAGCTGCAGCTTGATGCCCGGCTGGTTCTCCAGAGCGGCCATGGAGAGGAGCAACGTCTGAGCCAGGTCACTGCGCTCCAGCAGCTGCAGCCTGTAGCCTGGAGAGGTGGGCTGGAGCCCTGGAGAAACATTTAAAGAAACATTATAACAATAGAATACATGTCTGCATGTAAGGTGAGAGGAACAACAAAAGAAGGCAAAGATGATAGACAAACTAACTGAAAATAGGAGAAACAAAAAGAAGTATCACTTAAAAGGAAATATGAGGAACCAGAACAACACCAGTGACAAAAAGTCTTTTCCAAAACAGTAAGAAAAGAAGTATTACAAAGAAAATAAGATACTACAAAGAAATTATAGCGAATTAAGTATAAAACAGTTGGAAACATTAAGACAAATAGATTCAAAAGAACATGAAATGTAAGCCTTATACTGACGGTGGATTTATAATAATAAATACAAAATATATATATGTCAATTTTCGTTTTTCATGTATCCAAAACTTTGTCAGTTAAATGCAATACGTTGTAATTAGAGATTTTTATTCGAAAAGATCATTGCTTGGGTTAGATAAGGATACAATTTGCTTTAATTGATCTCTAAAGGGATAATTCAGGTTAAATAATGATTTTGAAGCCTTTATTCTGCAAGCCAATACAGGTGTGAGAAATCAGTAGGATTCTAAGGGTCAAATAAGATATGAAGACATAAGAACAAAGTAAGAAGAAGGCACAAGCATGCCACCACAGAAGCCATGAGAAAACCTCACTCAGTGCAAGTCTAGAAAATCGGTTGTCAGAGTGAAAAGTCCGAGTCTTTGTCTTGGTGAGACCCTCCGTACCGTCAGGCAGCAGTTTAGGAGCCACAGAGCTGTAGAATGATTTCACTGACTCTACTATGTGCTGCCTCACTTCAGCATCGGACACCCTCATCAGACAGCCTGCCGACAGAAACACAACCGTCAGTCATCCTCAGCCCTGGACTGGTCTTTAAAGGAATAACTAGCACTTTAGCTAATACAAGAGAAATAAAGAGACCAAGGCAAAAGATACAAATGTAGGAAGGAAAATATGGACTTTGTTATGTCTAGCATTAAGAAAAGGTTCGGCCACTGCATATAAAGTCCCATAAAGATGAGTAACATGATGTTTACTGTGACGGTTGATCTATCATGTTTTGTCAACAGATCTGTTGTCCTGCTGCACCTAATGTGTATGTGTCTGCCACAGAAAACAGGCCTGTATAAATGCAGTGTTTACTACTGTTTAAGTTATTTAATGCTTAAGCTATAGTGTCCGCTTCTGTGAGAAAATAACGGAGCGTTTTTATTCAAAAGATGTACTTGTAGGCCTATCTATTTTTTCAAGAATTTGCTTCAGAATCAATGTGTTGACTGCTACAGACATGTTTTGTCGATCAACAAATATATAGTGGTGGAAGAAATACTTAGATATTTTACTTAAAGGTGAGGTATGTAATTTTGGAGAAACCAGCTCGAGTGCGCGAGAATTTGAAAATACACAGCCGGAAAAAATCTGCCCCTTCCTTCAGACTAGTGCTACGGCTTCCACAGATTTTTGTATGTATTTATTGTCAAAGCATTTAATATATTCATTGCTATCGGGATGTTAAGAGCATTCCATGGAATATAACAAAGAGTGTTTCTGAAATAAATGACATACCCCACCTTTAAGTAAAAGTAGAAATACCACGGTGTAGAAATACTGTTACAAGTCCTGCATTCTAAATCTTACCTGTGTAAAAGTACAAAAGTATTACAATCCAAATGTACTAAGTACCAAAACTAAAAGTACTCTTTTTTTCTCCAAAATAATATTTTATATCAATTAGTGATTCATTATTGTCTATATCATTTTATTTGTGCAACTAGTAAGGATTGAGCTTACTAACTACTTTTTGTACTGATGGGTATCATAATTCATAATACATTATAATATATTAGTTGATTTATATTTGTATTACTTGTATTAACCTGAAAAGCAAACAGTAACTAGTAAAGTCCAATATTTGCCTCCAGAATATAGTGGAGTAGAAGTCAAAAGAAGCATAAACTGGAAATACACAAGTAATTTACGAGTACCATTGTACAGTACTTGAATACATGTACTGCACCACTGCACATATAATAGCCTTATCCTTCATGTTTGAAATGAATTTCCCTCACATACTGAAAGAAGCATTTTGAAACTATGAACCAACTTGAATACAGTGAGTGATCTGCGTACCCATGTGAGAGAGGAACTCTATGACGTCCTGCGCGTAGCTCAGTTCGTCAGAGGATTTCTCCTTGAGGAAGGGAAGCCTGAGAGGAAGCAGAGCAACATCTTGAAAATGTCACAACAACGACACAAATCTGTCTTCTTAGTGTAGGTTTGAATGATTTCTGTTTCCTACCTACAAATGTGAAGTGCCTCACAGAAAATGGGCTGATATTCAGGGTGGTCTGTCACTTTCTCAGCACAGATGTTGAGTATTTTGGCGATGCCTGTCAGCTCCTTCAGAAGCTTAAATCATTTAAGAAGTTTAACATGTGAAGGTTGTATGAGATTGAGGGAGGGGAAGTGATGGGGCAAAGAGTGTCCATGAAAACTGAGGTTATTTCAGAACAGGGAAAATGCTGACAGATACAGCGTGAGGGCGGTAAATTAGAGTCTTGGGAATGGCGTGTGGCTCTGTGTTCAGGTTGCATGAGAACACATCTATTTCCATCTCTGCACCGGGGGACAGTAATGAGGAGCATTTGACTTTCTGCTGCAGTGTGTGACACCTGAGAGAAGGGTGAAGTGTAGGTGAGCACACTGACTCCAGAACAAAGGATACAAAGCCAATTTGGCATCTCTTCAGTAGTTTCTTCAGTACAAAGAGGTGCCTCTCCTTCAGGTTGACCTTTTGTAAAACAAACATGATGAGATAGGACATCATTTAAAACAGATAATAATCTGATGAAATTCAAGTTGAACTTACTGTCAAGGGATCCTCAAGAAGACGAATCACCTTACTGAGTTCAATACTTTTAACACTGACCTGCAGAGAAATGACAACATTTACCCTCTCTGTTTTTGTGTTTACCTTTCACATGTCTCCTAGACTTTTTGAGATCTTGACCACTTTTGTAAAGCACACACAAGCACTTTGTAAACTATAGTACTCTGGCAAAAGTATATGCACTTTATGAGAAGATCTTAGTGCCTTACGAAAAGCAAGAGATAACATATTATGCCTTTATACCTTTTTCTAAGTTTAGTTAGATAAACAACATTTAGAGCTGTTATGTGATGCATCTGGCAATTGGGCGTACACATATTTATAACAAGTACAAAAATATTCATATAAAATGAACTCTATATAATAGATACAATACAACAAATCCACATGGATGGGGGACATTGGTAAAAAATAAGCCCCTGTCATTTTTCTGCACTGTAAATGTAACCATGAAGTAGCATACATCAGACTACACATGGCATCTAATTATATCCTGACTATAATCCCCAAATCAACCCTTACTCCTTAGCGTACTAAATGTCCAGAGATTCTGCAAATAACAATAAAT
>NC_047513.1:7091030-7111323 GCF_902827115.2 Pseudochaenichthys georgianus | reverse complement strand
TTGTTTCACTGAAATACCCTCAAAATGACAAACTGCCATTAAGAGTCAGAATCCAAACGAAATCTCCTCAAACAGAGTACTTTCTACAGATGAAGCCTCCCACTCAACGCAATATGTCCCACCCACTCAGCAAATCATATAAAACTAAGGACGACCGTTAAAAACTAGCCATGGATCTGAGAAAAACCAAGTCTGATGTAGCCTCCCCTTATTATCACCAGGATAACGGATATGGGCTTAATGACTGGATGTTACAAAGTAGGGGAGAGGATGTTCCCGAAGAAGAGCTCTCCTCTATATATTATCCATGTAAGGTCTTTAGGACAAAAGAGGACCATGATAACATGACATATGAAGAATATCTTTCTTTAAAAGATGGTATTATAGATAACCTTTATAGAAACAGTATATCTCATACCACTCGCCAAGATCGCAAACGACAATTAGCAGAAAAGAATAGAAAAAGTAAAGAAAAACGAAGAAAAAGAAAAAGCAACATGAAAAGGAGAAGAAAAATTAAAAGCAAACGCAGAATGCGAATGAAAAGAAAAGGGACCATAGGACGGAAAACTAAAAAGACAAAAAGGTGAAAAGAAAAAGAAACAAAGTGAACAAATTTAAACTAGAGGATGGTGTTGTAGAGCCATTACGGATCATAATAATCTTATAGATCATCTCCCGCTAACCGACTGCTGCGAATGTGTTGAACAAATACCAAAAGCAATGTCAAAAAACAGAGCATACAATGAAAGCACATGATACACTATAAATGTTTCGTTTACAATACTATTACTATATGTGAAAGCAAAAAAATAAAACACATTTTCATTGTGTAATGGTTGTTTAATTGAAAAAACACAACATTCAACACAATTCATAGAAAACATATTACATTTTACCAAGTTAATGTCGTAGTGCATACAAGGTAATAGACTTAACGATTTGCACTGCTGCTTCTCTCCGCGTTTCATTGACAGTGATCGGTTTGTCGTTCAATTCACACAGCCCAAGTAGATGTTTAGGGGTCTCTTGGAAGTATACGAAAGCATTTTTTATATCAGATAAATGCTTTAACATCACATGTAAATTCTCTATCCTTTCACCCGCAACGATTATAATCTGCTTTGCTTCTTCTTCGGTTTCTCCATTATTAGCTCTGAATGTAATCCTTTCTGGGACTTCATGTGCTTCTTGTGGTCTGTTGAATACCTGGCGTAGGATTTGTTTAGCTGTAAGGACAGGTACCATATAATTGTCTTCAAAAGCTTTGTCTATGTCGTCACACGTTTTGGCGTATCCTTCGCTGTAATGACAACCGACACTAGAATAGAGATCCTCCAACAGTCTTTTAATACATATTCTGGCACTGTCGCCAATTTGGGCAATTCCACAGTATCGCGCTTTTTCTCTCATTATACTGAAGCAAAGCTCTGCCATTGCTTTTGGTATTTGTTCAACACATTCGCAGCAGTCGGTTAGCGGGAGATGATCTATAAGATTATTATGATCCATAATGGCTCTACAACACCATCCTCTAGTTTAAATTTGTTCACCTTGTTTCTTTTTACCTTCCTTCTTTTTGTCTTTTTAGTTTTCCGTCCTATGGTCCCTTTTCTTTTCATTCGCATTCTGCGTTTGCTTTTAATTTCTCTTCTCCTTTTCATGTTGCTTTTTCTTTTTCTTCGTTTTTCTTTACTTTTTCTATTCTTTTCTGCTAATTGTCGTTTGCGATCTTGGCGAATGGTATGAGATATACTGTTTCTATAAAGGTTATCTATAATACCATCTTTTAAAGAAAGATATTCTTCATATGTCATGTTATCATGGTCCTCTTTTGTCCTAAAGACCTTACATGGATAATATATAGAGGAGAGCTCTTCTTCGGGAACATCCTCTCCCCTACTTTGTAACATCCAGTCATTAAGCCCATATCCATTATCCTGGTGATAATAAGGGGAGGCTACATCAGACTTGGTTTTTCTCAGATCCATGGCTAGTTTTTAACGGTCGTCCTTAGTTTTATATGATTTGCTGAGTGGGTGGGACATATTGCGTTGAGTGGGAGGCTTCATCTGTAGAAAGTACTCTGTTTGAGGAGATTTCGTTAAGATTCTGACTCTTAATGGCAGTTTGTCATTTTGAGGGTATTTCAGTGAAACAAGGCTGTTTTGAACATTTGACAGATTTATGCTTAAATTCTCTGGTAAAGTTACCGAAAGATACACTTTTCTTTTTAAAAAAGCTGAAAAGTAGATAATGAAGTGTGCTTTGTGTGTACAGACACACAGAAAACACTGAAAAACACTACATGAAGGACTGTAATACACATGTATCAGACACGCTGTCACGGATGAGTGAAGGAAGCAGGACCCAAATGCAGATAACTCTTGAGAAACCCTTTATTCCAAGGATAAATGACAAATACAGAACAGAACACTCTCCGGTGAACTCCGTCACCAACACACAATGACCCAACACTGAACACAGACAGAGACAAGACTAAATACAAGAAGGGGTAATCATGACAACGAGAAACAGCCGGGCAGGGGAGGAGAAACACAAGGACAACAGGTGAACACAATCGGGTAATCAGGGAGGGAAACAGACAGAAAGCAGACAGGCAGGAAACGGGGGTGAACACTTAACACAATAAGACAGGAAACCCAAAGACAAGAAAAACACCAACACAGACAAAACTACAAACGTGACATAGCATGTGAATTGTGACAGAACCCCCCCCTCAAGGGACGGATTCCAGACGTCCCTAAAAAAAAAAAAAAAAAAAAAAAAAAAAAGTCCAAAACCCCAAGCAGGGTGGGCGGAGGGGGTCCGGAGGACGGGTCTTGGGCTGACAGCCCAGGAACACAGCGGAGGACCAGGAAGGGGTCACGGGCGGACGGCCCGAGGGGCAAGGTACAGTCCAAAAAGGGGGATTCGGGCGGACTGCCCGGGGACAAGGCCGAGAACCAGGAAGGGGTCTCGGGCGGACGGCCCGGGGTCAAAACAGAGTCCAAGGTGGGGACCATGGAGGACCGAAGGCAGCGGCAGGAAGAGTCAGGGACCCGGGTCCGAGGGCGAAGGCAACGGCAGGAAGAGTCAGGGGGTCGGGCCCGAGGGCGAAGACCGCAGCTCTCAGGGGGCCGGGCACGAGGGCGAAGACCGCGGCTCTCAGGGGGCCGGGCTCGAGGGCGAAGACCGCAGCTCTCAGGGGGCCGGGCTCGAGGGCGAAGACCGCGGCTCTCAGGGGGCCGGGCTCGAGGGCGAAGACCGCGGCTCTCAGGGGGCCGGGCTCGAGCCGGTGTCGACCGGACAGGATCAGGAGGCCGGGCAGGAAAGCGCTGATGGGCCAGTTCCGGAGATCGGGCAGGACCCGGTGTCGGCCGGACAGAAACCGGAGCCGGTCGGACAGGCTTCGGCAGGATCCCCCACGGAAAAGGACCAGGAGTTGGCAGGAACCCCGGCGAGACCAGTGATGGACATGGGGCTGGCAGGGCCCCCGGTAGAACCTCCAACGGCACGGGATATAGGGTTGGCAGGACCCCCGGCAGAAGAGTCTTCTGCGGGACCTCCCACGGGACAGGAGAAAAGGTTGGCAGGACCCCCGGCAGGGGAGTAGACGGCGGGACCTCCAACGACACAGGACACAGGATTGGCAGGACCCCCGGGAGGGGAGTATTCTGCGGGACCTCCAACGGCACAGGACACAGGGTTGGCAGGACCCCCGGCAGGGGAGTAGACGGCGGGACCTCCAACGGCACAGGACACAGAGCTGGCAGGACCCCCGGCAGGGGAGTAGACGGCGGGACCTCCAACGGGACAGGACACAGGGTTGGCAGGACCCCCGGCAGGGGAGTAGACGGCGGGACCTCCAACGGCACAGGACACAGAGCTGGCAGGACCCCCGGCAGAGGAGTAGACGGCGGGACCTCCAACGGGACAGGAGAAAGGGTTGGCAGGACCCCCGGCAGAAGAGTATTCTGCGGGACCTCCAACGGGACAGGACACAGGGCTGGCAGGACCCCCGGCAGGGGAGTATTCTGCGGGACCTCCAACGGCACAGGACACAGGGTTGGCAGGACCCCCGGCAGGGGAGTAGACGGCGGGACCTCCAACGGCACAGGACACAGAGCTGGCAGGACCCCCGGCAGGGGAGTAGACGGCGGGACCTCCAACGGGACAGGACACAGGGTTGGCAGGACCCCCGGCAGGGGAGTAGACGGCGGGACCTCCAACGGCACAGGACACAGAGCTGGCAGGACCCCCGGCAGGGGAGTAGATGGCGGGACCTCCAACGGGACAGGAGAAAGGGTTGGCAGGACCCCCGGCAGAAGAGTATTCTGCGGGACCTCCAACGGGACAGGAGAAAGGGTTGGCAGGACCCCCGGCAGGGGAGTAGACGGCGGGACCTCCAACGACACAGGACACAGGGTTGGCAGGACCCCCGGCAGGGGAGTAGACGGCGGGACCTCCAACGGCACAGGACACAGGGTTGGCAGGACCCCCGGCAGGGGAGTAGACGGCGGGACCTCCAACGGCACAGGACACAGGGTTGGCAGGACCCCCGGCAGGGGAGTAGACGGCGGGACCTCCAACGACACTTGCGTAGGGGCTTGAATAGGGAATGGAGAGGGACCTCGAGAGGGGACTCGAGAGGAGACTGGAGAGGGGACTCCAGAGGGGACTAGAGAAGGGAACACGAGAGGGGATTTGAGAGGGGAACTAAAGAGGGGACTCGAGGAGGGACCAGAGGAGGGAACAGAGGAGGGAACTCGAGAGGGAACTCGAGAGGGGACTCGAGGGGGAACTGGAGAGGGGACTCGAGATGGAAACAGAGAGGGAACTCGAGAAGGGACTACAGAGGGGACTCGAGGAGGGACTAGATGAGTAACTAGAGAAGGGAACTCGAGAGGGAACTCGAGAGGGAAACTAGAGAGGGGACTCGAGGAGGAACCAGAGTCTGTCACAATTCACATGCTATGTCACGTTTGTAGTTTTGTCTGTGTTGGTATTTTTCTTGTCTTTGGGTTTCCTGTCTTATTGTGTTAAGTGTTCACCCCCGTTTCCTGGTTGGGTCATTCTGTCACGGATGAGTGAAGGAAGCAGGACCCAAATGTAGATAACTCTTGAGAAACCCTTTATTCCAAGGATAAATGACAAATACAGAACAGAACACTCTCCGGTGAACTCCGTCACCAACAAACAATGACCCAACACTGAACACAGACAGAGACAAGACTAAATACAAGAAGGGGTAATCATGACAACGAGAAACAGCCGGGCAGGGGAGGAGAAACACAAGGACAACAGGTGAACACAATCGGGTAATCAGGGAGGGAAACAGACAGAAAGCAGACAGGCAGGAAACGGGGGTGAACACTTAACACAATAAGACAGGAAACCCAAAGACAAGAAAAACACCAACACAGACAAAAACTACAAACGTGACATAGCATGTGAATTGTGACACACGCTCCCCTTGCTATAATGATGACAACAGTTTTTAGATGTAAAAAACACTTTTTTTATTTTTTTCACACACAAAATCAATAGTTATACTGATTGTAGCATCCCCAGGACAGTCTCCAGCTCAGAATTCCCCATATTACTGGAGATATCGTGATGGAGTTTTTTCACTTCAGTCAAAATATTCACGTGTATGCTGTTTTCAACACACAGATGCATTACATCTACAAACAGAGCATACAATGAAAGCACATGATACACTTTTGATGTTTGTTTCATTTCTGAGATAATGTTACAGAATGTTTTGGAAAATGAAGATTCCAGGACCACTTTAAATGTTTCGTTTACAATCGTTTCCCAATGACCCGGAATAGTACTGCCAGAACGAACGATATCCAAAATGTCTTCCAGTTTACAAACTTCGGCCATTCTTTTTACACAGGGGTCACTACTCGTTCTGTTTTCAATCGTCCCCATCATCACACTTATTAAACGGGTAATGACTACATTATGATCAATATATACAGAGCGTTTTGCATAGTAGTTTCCCATTTTTATTTTATTTGTCTTTAAATGGGCATGTTTGCCTTGTAGTTGACTTTCAAATATTGAAGACCATGTTAAGAGAAAATGTAAGTGAAACCACATACAAAGCTGTACCGAATGATTCAGAATTTTTCCAAATATTTTGCAAATGTTGCCAAATATTTTATGGAAGGAAGAGTCTATATGATAAGACTTTTTTCTTTTAATTGGTATAGTAAATTCGGTATTTCAGAGCCAACATACAACTTATAACCTTTCCATATTTAGGTGTAATATATAAGGAAAAAAGCGCTATTTTTTTCATTTGAACTATTTCCTGCCATCATCAGTTAACTTGCATAATTTGGAATTAAACTCTCTAAAATGTTGTCTGAATAACAAATATAATGCTGCTAATCAAACCTTTTTCTTCCTCTTTTCACTCACTGTGTCAGTCTAATATGCATATTATCTCTTCTGCTATCATATTGCTAACACTATATGTGCAATACTTGTAGCTCTTGCCAATTTATCTGCTACCTTTGCTCTTCCAAAACCATTCAATTCATGGGGGACATCCGCGTGGGAGCAACTTTGGGTCAAACTTTGTAATGTGATTCAATTGCGTTACAATATTTTAAGTGTGCCCCTCCTCCTCGGTTTAAAGAGTGCTTGGAATGATTGACAGTTGAAGTTTGTTTAGTGCGATAAACATATTTATTGCTGTGTATACAAAGGGCAATATATATATTAAACTTTGGCGATTAGACTCCATCGTGCTGTGATAGATTTAGGGGGACGAGAATCCGACTAGGAAAGGTGAAAGTCTTCATGAAAGACCCTGCACTTCATGAAAGAACTTGCACTGAGCTTCATCGAGTGAAAGCAAACCCAAGATTAACATTTGTAATGAGCTGTACCCACTTGGCATTTTACCTTGCTATATTTGCAGTGTCCATTTTCTTAACTTCTTCTTAGTTGTGAGAGGGGTCATTTTTAAATGACTGTCGATACATTTTGTCCCAATTGAAAGGGCTGTTGTGAAGTTTTTGACCTCTTTGTGATGTTGAGTTGTCTATGTGTGGATCTCCTACAGAAATACGATACGATAATACGATAATACTTTAATGGTCAGATCAAATTTGACTTGCATCACAGCAGCTCCATGTGTAACATCAATATAGACAAATATCAAGACACAATCACTCTGAGGAGTTAAATGTGATGAGATGTAGATAACATCCATTGGGTGATATTTATTTGTGTATCCCACATAAGCTTTATACATATATATATAATGTACATCATCATATACTGTACCAATCTTCTCTAAAGTATAGTAATGCTGTAGATACCCATGATGAAAACATGAGCGATTTTATATGTTAAATGGTTACATTTCAATTGTATTATGTCGATGTTGGAAAATGTAAAGTCTGTATTCGTAGAGTTTGTCTTATTTGCTTTTAAATGACAAATTAACTTATTTTTTGTTATTACATGAGTGTATTTTGTATTCTCTTTTGTTTGGTTCGAGCACAGGGTGATTATTCAAATTTGATTTTGAACTACAATGTTGGTTAAACGATTACGAGAACGAAGATTTCAGAAATAAAATGATTATTGTGCGGCATTCAACCTGTCACACATCATCATCACATTTACCTGCAGTTGTGGTTTCGTCCTAACAGGAGGGATTGTAAACGTGATGCCGCTGCTCTACTCACGAATCTCTCACAACAGAACTCTGGTAAATCTCCTTTTCCTCTTAGTGTAGTAAATACACACTTTGAATTCAGTGCTTGCTATTTCATTTAAACATGAGTTCTTAGCAGCACTTTGGTCCGCATGCTGGTTGGCTCCGTCTCAGCCGCCTGCTGCTCAGAGTTTGGTTTGGGTCAGAGGGGGTGCTGGTTAGGACTCAGCTCTCTCTTATTCACATGCTCCAGTTTTGATTTGACAGGCCTAATATCTCTGAATAATGCATTTGAAAGCATAGATTTATTTATACTTATCATTTTGTATCTGATAATCGTAATAAAAACAGGAACAACGTATCTATTGTTGTCAAATGTTTTTAAAAATCATGTTTTTTTGTGTTAGATAAAGAAATTCTAGAATGTTTTAGGGAAAAGTTAAGAATTGGACGCCATGCATATTTGATAATTATCAGTAAACATTGTGAATAAAAAAAAGTTTGGGCTAATTTTGATATTGCCCTATACCTGTTCTATAATATGCACTTAAAATACAAACAT
Source organism: Pseudochaenichthys georgianus (assembly GCF_902827115.2). Classification (NCBI taxonomy): domain Eukaryota; kingdom Metazoa; phylum Chordata; class Actinopteri; order Perciformes; family Channichthyidae; genus Pseudochaenichthys; species Pseudochaenichthys georgianus. The sequence continues at coordinate 7,103,077 of NC_047513.1, read as the reverse complement.
TTAAGCAAGCACTTTCCTAAATAACAAGAAAAACAAGGTGACACAATTGCCGATTGCTGAATAAAGAAAAATAAATGGATAAGGGCAGGGAACACTAACACTATCGCACAGATAGTGTTCTAAATCTGCCTACCTTCCCTGCACTTTTGTGTATAAAAGCTGAAAAAAGTAGATAATGAAGTACTTTGTTTTTAGTAGATTTCGTTAACCCCCTGAGGCAGTCCATAAACTAAGAATCTGTCTCTTAACCCACCATCCCCCGAGAGCCATAACATACTCATCTCCCCACAGCAGCTCGGTTGTGAACTCCCATACAGAATGTCAGTCACTGCGTAAAACTTTTTTAGTTTTGGTCGATGTGAGTGCTCGTATATCCTGACATCGTTTTAAAATGTTGCCAGTTTTTGAATGATTTTAATAGTTTGTTTTACTTCGCATATTGACTGGCTAATGTGCCATTTTATTTGTGTTTTACAGCTGTAATTGTCTGCCTTTCATGTCTGTGTTTTATATGTTGTAACTTTGTACATGCTGCCCTTCTTGGCCAGGTCACTCTTGGAAAAGAGATTTTAATCTCAATGAGTTTTTTTACCTGGTTAAATAAAGAATATATATATATATATTAGTGACACTCTGCAGATTTGTGTGTAATTCACTCACAAAGGAACTGTAATATACACTGTAATGGATGCAAACCTATAGTTAATAAAAGTAATTATACATTAGTTCACAATCCTACAACTAAAGGAACTGTAAGATACACTTTAATGGATGCAAAACCTATAGTTAATAAAAGACGGCTTATTGCATTGAATGGGGGTAGTCAATTATAGAATTGAGAGTTTTTAGAACAAAGTTCTTTAAGCGTTGTAGCTTTTTCATCTCATCTCCAGCAATAGGTCATCATTTAAGAACAAGTAATAGTTTTGTCAAGATTCTACAGAAAAAAGTCAGAAAAGTATAGAATGTCAGAAATATGGAAAAGTCATTGTGTACAAATAGTATGTTGAAAATCAAAAAATAATAATATATATTAGTGACACTCTGCAGATTTGTGTGTAATTCACTCACAAAGGAACTGTAATATACACTGTAATGGATGCAAACCTATAGTTAATAAAAGTAATTATACATTAGTTCACAATCCTACAACTAAAGGAACTGTAAGATACACTTTAATGGATGCAAAACCTATAGTTAATAAAAGACGGCTTATTGCGTTGAATGGGGGTAGTCAATTATAGAATTGAGAGTTTTTAGAACAAAGTTCTTTAAGCGTTGTAGCTTTTTCATCTCATCTCCAGCAATAGGTCATCATTTAAGAACAAGTAATAGTTTTGTCAAGATTCTACAGAAAAAAGTCAGAAAAGTATAGAATGTCAGAAATATGGAAAAGTCATTGTGTACAAATAGTATGTTGAAAATCAAAAAATAATAATATATATTAGTGACACTCTGCAGATTTGTGTGTAATTCACTCACAAAGGAACTGTAAGATACACTTTAATGGATGCAAACCCTGTCATTTTGGAGAAACCATCTCGAGTGAGCTATAATTTGAAAGTACACCAGTTTTTGAATGATTTTAATAGTTTGTTTTACTTCGTATATTGACTGGCTAATGTGCCATTTTATTTGTGTTTTACAGCTGTATTTGTCTGCCTTTCATGTCTGTGTTTTATATGTACATGCGGCCCTTCTTGGCCAGGTCACTCGTGGAAAAGAGATTTTAATCTCAATGAGTTTTTTTACCTGTTAAATAAAGAATATATATATATATATATATATAATAATGATACTGGGCACCGTACCACTAAAATAGACATAGGTTTCCAAACTAGACCTCGGCCAAATAACAACACGCAAAGGCTTTTTATAGAAGAACCATGAATGTCTGTACAATGTCACGGCAATCCATCCAAATGTTGCTGATGTATTTAAGTTTAGACCACAGTCTTGACTATTGCTGTTTTGCATTTTATAGGAAAAGTAAAACATTCAGGCTCTTCTTACGGGCTTCTTTATGGCATGTATTACATTATATTCTAACAGTGAATGTCACATGAATAGATAATCAAAAGCTCACTCATTATGACACCTTAAGGAAACTTACTGACACTCAAGCGGATCCCCTTGGAGAAAGGTCAGAGTCTTTTGCAGTCAAACCGGGGGGAGAAATCCTGCTCGTTCCTTCAACCTTCCTTACAGAGCCCCTCCTCCAACACACGTGACCAGAAAGAGGCTGTACTCTGAACCCACCCACCCCTATGTCGCATTCGTTTCTTGACTGGTGCTTCAGACGGTTGACTTGGTAAGCTGAATTGTCTGTCTTTTTTTTAAATTTATTTTTGAGCATATCTCTATATGGTTGTAGCCTAGTCATTTATACAGAGGCTTTCATCAGTGTGAAATTGCACATCAAAGGGGGAGGCATCAAAGGCTAATTAGATTAGACAACAAAGGGCTCTGAGGGGGAGGGGTCAAAGAGACTATCTTAATCAATACAACAAAAGACCTCTACACAAAGGGGTGCCTGGGGCTAATCTAATTGCGGGGCAATTACTCCACTCTCGGGGTCAGGGGTCAGATACCTTAACTATCTTAATTGATACAATAAAAGGCTATACACAAAGGGGTGCCTGGGGCTAATCTAATTGTGGGGCAATTACTCCACTCTCTGGGTCAGGGGTCAAATACCTTAGCTATCTTAATTGATACAATAAAATACCTATACACAAAGGGGGTGCCTGGGGCTAATCTAATTGAGGGGCAATTACTCCACTCTCGGGGTCAGGGGTCAAATACCTTAACTATCTTAATTGATACAATAAAAGGCCTATACACAAAGGGGGTGCCTGGGGCTAATCTAATTGGGGGCAATTACTCCACTCTTGGGGTCAGGGGTCAAATACCTTAACTATCTTAATTGCTACAATAAAAGAATCACTCCGGGGGGTCTTTCACGCCAATCTGACATCAAAGGACTTAGTGCATTTGCATAAGTAGGGAGAGGTATGACCTGTCACACCACCTGTCACGTTTTTGACGAGAAGGACATGTGTACTACTACTAGGGTGGCAGTGAGTAAGGAGGGAGAGAGAGAGTGCTATTCCCTTAGCACTCAGTAGTAATGATTTTATGTGCTTTTTTAACGATAAAATTGTTAATCTTAGAAACAAAATTAATGACCTCTTGCCTTCGACCAGTATAGTGTTATCAACAGCTCCCGGAATCGTAAGTTCTAATATTACACTAGATAGTAAACTAGAATGCTTTTCAGCCATTAACCTTGAACAATTACATTCAATGATTCTCTCTTCTAAACCATCAACGTGTATGTTAGACCCAATTCCAACTAAGCTGTTAAAGGAAGTTTTTCCATTAATTAGCACTTCTTTATTAAATATTATGAATATGTCTTTATTATCAGGCTATGTTCCACAATCATTCAAAGTAGCAGTGATAAAACCGCTTCTTAAAAAGCACAACCTCGATCCAGAGGTTTTAGCCAACTATAGACCTATTTCTAATCTTCCGTTCCTCTCAAAAATTCTTGAGAAAGCGGTCGCAAAACAGTTGTGTGATTACTTAAAAAACAATGATTTATTTGAAGATTTTCAGTCTGGCTTTAGAACACATCATAGCACAGAGACAGCTCTGGTTAAAGTCACAAATGATATTCTAATAGCCTCAGACAAGGGACTTGTCTCTATTCTTGTTTTGCTCGATCTTAGTGCTGCATTTGATACTATCGACCATGATATCCTATTGCAAAGACTAGAGCACTTAGTTGGCATACAGGGAACTGCTTTAGGCTGGTTTAGGTCCTATCTATCTGAACGCTCTCAGTTTGTACGTGTTAACAATGAATCTTCCACGCAAACCAAAGTTAGCCATGGAGTGCCACAGGGCTCAGTGCTCAGACCTATTTTGTTCACATTATATATGCTTCCGTTAGGCAATATTATAAGGAATCATTCTGTCAACTTTCATTGTTATGCGGATGATACTCAACTATATTTATCAATCAAGCCTGATGAAATTAATCATCTAAATAAAATTCAAGACTGCCTTAAGGACTTAAAAACGTGGATGACCTTAAACTTTTTGATGTTAAACACGACCAAAACTGAAGTTATTGTACTTGGCCCGAAGAATCTACGAAACAAATTATCTAAAGACATACTAACTATGGATGGCATTAATTTGGCCTCCAGTGAGACTGTAAGGAATCTTGGTGTTATATTTGATCAGGATTTATCCTTTAACGCCCACATAAAATCAATTTCAAGGACCGCCTACTTCCATCTACGTAACATTGCAAAAATCAGGCATATCTTGCCTCAAAACGATGCAGAGAAACTAGTCCATGCATTTGTTACTTCTAGGCTGGATTATTGTAACTCTTTATTATCAGGGAGTACCAAGAAGTCAATCAAGTCGCTTCAGCTGATTCAAAATGCTGCGGCTCGTGTACTAACCAGAGTTAGGAAAAGGGACCACATTACTCCTGTTCTGGCTGCCTTACACTGGCTCCCTATAGAACACAGGATAGAATTTAAAATTCTTCTTCTCGCCTACAAAGCCCTTAATGGGCAGGCGCCATCTTACCTTAAAGAACTCATTATACCCTACTGTCCTACTAGGGCATTGCGTTCCAAGAATGCAGGGTTGTTGGTTGTTCCTAGAATCTTTAAAAGTACAATGGGAGCCAGAGCCTTTTCTTATCAAGCTCCACATTTGTGGAATCAGCTTCCAGTTTGTGTTCGGGCGGCAGACACCCTATCCGTTTTTAAGAGTGCGCTTAAGACCTTCCTTTTTGATAAAGCTTATAGTTAGGGCTGATTAGATTCAGCCCCTAGTTTTGCTGATATAGGCTTAGTTTGTCGGGGGACATCTTACTTCTTCCTTCTCTCTGTCTATACCCGTGTACACTCATGTTCCGATTAACCCAGCTTCCCCAAATGTCTTTCTTTTTGGTGTCTATATACGCTGGGATCCGGAGTCATGGATGATCCTGCGGTCCTGGATCGCGAGCGCTGGATCTTGAGTCGTGGCTGTGGTCCTGGATCATAGGTCCTGGATGGATATCCTCGTGGATTCATCTTCCTAATATACACACATGCATTTCCAAACATTTGGACTACCTATGTTGCAAATGTATTATCTTTTCAATTTACACACGGCATCTATTGCACGTCTGTCCGTCCTGGGAGAGGGATCCCTCCTCTGTTGCTCTCCCTGAGGTTTCTCCCATTTTTCCCTTTAAACTGGGTTTTCTTTGGAAGTTTTTCCTTGTACGATGTGAGGGTCTAAGGACAGAGGGTGTCGTATTGTCATACTGATATTCTGTACACACTGTGAAGACCACTGAGACAAATGTAACATTTGTGATATTGGGCTATATAAATAAACATTGATTGATTGATTGATTGAGAGGGGGAAATGGTGGAGGAGGTGAAGGAGGCAGAAAAGGAAGAAAGTGAGGAAGAATTGATGCAGGAGGATGAGGAAGTTGAAGATGAGGAGGAAGAGGACACTGCTGAGGACAGTCAGCCTCTCACCGTCTCACAACTTAAAAGTCCGTTTTTTAAAGTGCAGCAAATCAAAGCTTTTCTTAAAAAAACAAAAAACAAAAGGTTAGTAAAAGTAGAAGAGTTTTTTACTGACATGAGCTTGTTGCTACAGTCAGTGAATGCTCAGATGCATCTCTTCACTGAGCAGGAGTCTTATCGCTTGAAGGTCCTGAAAGGGAAGTTAAAGCGAGAGATTTTAAATGAAGAAGAAAAGGATTTAGGATGCTGGTTTTAACATACTTGTTGTTCTTAAGTGGTGTGTCTCTCCTCACATCCTTTTTAATGAGTGATAAAGTGTGCACTATAAATGTCAATGGCGCTAGGGATGTGGGGAAGAGGGCTTGTATTTATGAGCTTTTAAAATAAAAAAAAAGTAAATGTAGCAATGCTACAAGAAACGCACAGTGACACTTTAAACGGGACGGACTGGAGGAGGGAGTGGGAGGGGGAGGTGGTCTTAAGTGCTCTCAGCAGCACTAGTGCAGGAGTGGCAGTCCTGTTTGCTAAAGGCTTTATCCCCAAGTCCCACACAGTGGAAGAAATAGTAAAGGGCAGACTGCTGGTGGTGAGAGCCAACTATGAGCTTTTTAATCTGTTTTTTATCAACGTGTACGCTCCTGACTCAGGTCCTGCCAGAGTTAAGTTTTTAAACGAGCTCAGCGCTGTTTTAAGTGAGTGTGAACCGGAAGAGTTTTTATTTTTAGGGGGAGATTTTAACTGCACACAGGATGACGAGCTAGATAGGAACCATAGGGAACCTCATGCTGCATCCAAACGAGCCATGACACAGTTAATAGCAACACATAGTCTATCAGACATCTGGAGAGAGCATCACACACATCACAGACAGTACACATGGGTCCACACGAGGGAGAACCTTTTATCAATGGCCCGGCTGGATAGGTTTTATTGTTTTAAGCACCATTTGAATGTTGTTAGAAAGTGTGCTATATTGCCTGTTGGGTTCTCTGACCACTCCATTGTGTTGTGTGATGTTTTTATTGCCAAAATAAAAAGCAAATCTGCGTATTGGCATTTTAACACTGCTCTGCTTTTAGACACACATTTTAGAGAGGTTTTTATTTATTTTTGGAAAGGTTTTAGAGAAAGGAAGGGGGATTTTAACTCTTTGAAGCAGTGGTGGGATTGTGGGAAAACCGACATCAAGCAGCTTTGTCTTCAGTACACTCTCAATGTTTCTCGTGATATCACCAAGTCTATGAGAGATCTGGAGATGGAAATAGTGGAACTGCAGAGCTTTGCAGATTCCACAGGAAATCCAGGTTGTATTGAAGACCTCAAATCTAAAAAAGCCATTTTGGCAGACTGCTGGGTTCTAGAGCACAGGGGGCGCTGGTCCGGTCCCGATTCCAGAGCGCTTCCATGATGGATTCGACCACAAAGTACTTCTTCAGTTTGGAGAAGAAGAACGGGCAGGGCAGGCTGATCCACACTCTGAGGTCAGCAGGAGGACAGCAGCTGACGGAGGACAGCCAGATCCGGCAGAGAGCGGTGGACTTCTACTGCGACCTCTTCACCAGTGAGTACAGTGAAGATGATGGAGGGTTTAATCTGTTCTGCAGGGGCCTACCAACAGTGTCTGAGGAGATGAAGAAAGAGCTGGACGGGCCCCTGACTGAGGAGGAACTGTGTGCAGCACTCAAGAGCATGCAGGGGGGGAAGGCCCCTGGAATAGATGGCCTCCCCCCAGAGTTCTACAAGACATTTTGGGACTTTTTAAAAGAGGATCTAATGGACCTTTTTAATGAAAGTTTGAATGACTCTTTCCTCCCTCTGAGCTGCAGACGAGCCGTTTTAACACTCCTTCCGAAAAAAGGTGACCTACAGGAAATAAAGAACTGGAGGCCCGTCTCTCTGCTGTGCACCGACTACAAGCTGCTGTCCAGGGCCCTGTCCTCCAGGTTGAGGAAGGTGATGGACCAGGTGGTAGACCGGACCCAGACATACTGTGTGCCCGGCAGGTCAATTGTTGACAATGTGTCACTAATTCGTGATATTTTGGAAGTCTCTGGTTCTTTGGGTTTCGACACTGGTCTGGTTTCATTAGACCAGGAAAAGGCTTTCGACCGGGTTGAGCACCGTTACCTATGGAAGGTGCTGGAGAGGTTCGGCCTCAGCCCGGGCTTTATCGCCAAGATAAAGGTGATGTCTGTGAACATTGAGAGTGTGCTTAAGATAAATGGCGGTCTGTCTAGACCCTTTAATGTGACCAGGGGGATAAGACAAGGCTGCTTGATGTCAGGCATGTTATACACACTGGCAATAGAACCAATGCTACATAATATCCGCTCTTTTAATGAGGGCCTGGTTTTACCTGGTTTTAATGCACGTTTTATTTTATCGGCCTATGCAGACGACATCATTGTTTTTATAAAAAATCAACAGGATGTTTTAAAGCTAGGGCAGGTGGTGGATACTTTCCAAAAGATCTCCTCTGCAAAGGTCAACTGGGCTAAGAGTGAGGCCCTAGCAGTGGGGGAGTGGACTGGTGGCCTCCCTCAACTCCCAGGTGGGTTGACATGGAAGAGGGGGGTCTAAAGTATCTGGGGGTCCATCTTGGAGATGAGGTCACACTGGAGAAAAACTGGGAAGGGGTTTTAGAAAAGGTGGAGGGGAAGCTCAACAAGTGGCGCTGGTTGCTTCCCTACATGTCCTACAGAGGCAGGGTGCTAGTCATCAACAACCTGGTAGCATCCAGCCTCTGGCATAAGTTAAAGTGTGTGGAGCCCCCTGCTGGTCTTTTAAAAAAGCTGCAAGGCATTATTTTAAATTTCTTTTGGGATAAGTTGCACTGGGTTCCTCAGTGCACGCTGTACCTGCCAAAGGAAGAAGGGGGGCAAGGGTTGGTGCACCTGGAGAGTCGAGCAGCTGCTTTTAAACTACAGTTTTTACAAAGATACCTGACAGGAAACGATGATGTCGTCTGGGGGCCGGTAGCCAGCACCATTTTAAGGGGGGTAGCAGGCCTGGGTTTGGATGCGTCATTGTTTTTAACAAACTGTGATTTTACTCGTGTGTGTGTTTTGCCTCCGTTTTACAAAGGACTTTTTAAGGTATGGACACTTTTTAAATGGGCCAGAGTGGGTCCCGCAGCATCTCTGTTCTGGCTCCTGGAAGAGCCTCTGGTGTGGGGGGCCCGGCTGGACGTCCAGGACGGCAGCAGACCTGCACTCACTGAGAGGCTTCAGTCCGTTGGGGTCGTAAAGCTGAGGAACATCGTGGATGCTGCAGGTCCTGGACTCCACAACACCGAGGCCGTGGCCTCTTTGCTCGGCCTGAAGTCGGCCCGCCACACCAGAACCATCCTGAACGAGTGGGTTCAAAGGCTATCTGACGATGAGATGGAGATGCTGCGGGAGTATTCCAACAGGAAGGAAACCCCTGACGAAGGGGACCCTTTTCCGGACATTGGGATTTTAGCAGACCAGGATGGACTCAAACACAGACTCCATGCAGACTTCCACATGCTGAATGGGAAAGGTTTTTATAGACTCTGCACTCTGGCCCTGAACAAACAGAAGCTAAGCGAGAGGAGAGACACGGTGTGGAAACAGAGGCTTAACGGCCCGGGGGCCTGTGAACCAGTGTGGAGGCTCTTCTACAAACCTCCACTGAACAAGCGGTCAGGAGACCTGCAGTGGAGGATCCTCCACGGGGCCCTGGGCGTTAACGCCTTTGTGTCGAAGATAAACCCCACCGTGTCCTCCGAGTGTCCGTTCTGCACTCACAGAGAGACAATCACTCACTGCTACCTGGACTGTCACAGACTGAAGCCTCTTTTTAATGTTTTAAAAACTGTGTTTTTAGATTGTGGGGAGGTTTTTACAGAGACTGCTTTTATTTGTGGTGCTGGCTACAAGAAGCAGAATGCAGGGAAGTGGGAACTGTTGAGTTTTATTGTGGGGCAGGCAAAAATATCGATCTACAAAAGCAAGAAAAACAAAATAAACAGTACAGCCGGTCAGCAGCTCAATCACATGTTTTTATCTTTGGTAAAGGCACGAGTGAGCGTAGATTTTAGGTTTCACTGTCTGATGAGAAGCATGGAAGAGTTCTTAACCACTCCCCCCGTTGACAATTTACTAGCGGTACCGAAGTGGGCCGGTCGAGAGTCCCGGGATGATTGTTAGTCCCATTCCACCACTGGCTGCATGACCATATGATCGCCCATATTGACGCACCTCATTCCTAAACTTCTAACAGATACAACATAAACCGATCCTTCAGCCTCATATGAGCTCTCAGACACGTTCAACATTAACCTGTCATCGCTGTCTGAGCTTGCTGCTGTGTGCGCCGTCGTGCGTTTACATCTGACTGTATATATATAAAGGTTTACATGCAGATGCTGGGATCCTGAACGGTGCAGCTGGAGCGCTGTGCCCGCAATGACGTCACCCATCATTTGGCGGGACTTGAAGAATCCCAGAGAAGATCCAGAAAATTGTCAACATTGAAGGCAGATTAATGGTTATCAAAGTACAAATATCCAAAATCAGTTCAGTAACGGTTTTCAAGGGGACAATATGTACTCAAATTGATGGGTTTGGATGATGGGGGAAAACCGTGTCACAGGCTCTTTAAACAGCTCCTTATATCCGTTAGCGCAGCTAGCTAGCACCCGATGCTAACAACAACAATGCACGTACGGTCTCTCTTTTGCTCACTCGCGCCACACAAACACACACCCTCCTGGTCCTCCCGATGGCCAGTCGGTGCCTGCCGGTGAGCGTGGAAGTGTGGTCTGCCGCAAGCGGGCAGCAGGAGCGGGGCTGTCAGAATCAGCTTGTAGATGGTATTTTAAACTCGATGCGCTCTGAAACTACGGGGCGGCCGAGGAAAAAAAATACACATGCGTTAATCGCGTTAAAATAATTAGTGGCGTTAATTTTTTTTTGCGTTAACGCGTTATTAACGCGTTAACTTGACAGCCCTAATATATATATAAACTCCCCAAACAGGCGAAAACCTACCAGTTTCACCCACTGTCTCTGCCACCTCCCTCCATGCCTGGTTCCTCCGGTTTGTATCCCGTTAATAGTTCTGGTCGTAAAGAACCGGGTGATTTGCTACCGTAATTTCTCATTTGGAATATGAGGAAATGAACTGTGGTCTGGTTCTCCCTGCTTACACGTGGTTTGATTGGCTAGCGCTTCTACTGTCAGATTTGCATAAACGTGATTTGATTGGCTGACGCTTCCAGCTCAGCTTCAAAAGTTGAACATTGCTCAACTTTTGAATCCTGGAAATCCTGGAAATCTTCGCTTCGCTCCCCCACAATGCAGTTCGGCGAAAAGCTAGGCAAAGTGACGTCATCCCCATTCAAAGTCAATGGACAGAGAAGCATTGGAAGCGGTGGAAGATTCATCTAAAGCTGCTGTGTGGACGTACCGTAAGGGGGGAGAAAGAGATGGTTGTTGCGAATGGGACTATGAATAGAGGATCCACAGAGTCCATGAGCCTTTCTGAATTGGGACCAAATTCTTAGGGTGGAAACAACAATCGGGTTATTCGAATATTGAGTTGGCCGGCTGGGTAATGTAGATGTAAGCAAAGCCAAGAGTGAGGTATTAGGACAGGATTTGGCTTCAAGCTCACACCAACTCAATGTTGGTTCCTTAGTCCATAGAATTACTTTGTGGATATTGGCTGCCCAATAGTAGTGTCTTATATTTGAAAGCGCTAATCCTCCTGTAGATATATGCCTTTGTAAAAGCTCTTTCCTAATTCTAGGTGTCTTCCCTTGCCATAAAAAAGAGGAGATTAGTTTGTCTATTTTACGAAAATGTGATTTTGGTAGGAAGACTGGCAGACATTGAAAGAGGTACAGAAAGCGAGGAAGAACGTTCATTTTGATACAGTTTACCCTCCCAGCGATAGTTAAATGTAAATTATTCCACCTTTCCAAATCATATTTGAGCATGTCAATTAGTGGTGGGACGTTATCTTTGTAAAGATCTGAGAGTTTTCCACTTATATTCACGCCTAAATACTTAAAATTACTCCTAGACATCTTGAAGGTGAAGAGTCTATCAGGGATCTGAAGGGCCAGGTCATTTACGGGGAAACACTCACTCTTGGAAAAGTTTAGCTTGTACCTTGAGAAGTTTCCGAATTGGGTTAACAGATCTATTATCTGAGGAATGGTAGATATAGGGTTAGAAATTAACAATAGTAAATCGTCAGCGTATAATGAAAGTATGTGTTCAGAGCCATATCTGGTAATTCCTTTTGTAAAGCTGGCCGATTTAAGCGCAATTGATATGGGTTCGATTGCCATAGCGAATAGTAACGGGCTTAAAGAGCAACCCTGGCGAGTACCTCTACCTAGTGTAAAATATTGAGAACTTTACAGAACTTAAGAGGCAGAACCTCTTAAGGACTTCAAATAGAAAGCCCCACTCCACCCTGTGGAACGCTTTCTCTGCCTCCAATGATACCACCACCTCT